>NC_140587.1:1015966716-1015971716 GCF_964204655.1 Triturus cristatus
GAGGTTTGGAGGAGAGTTGTAGGAGGAAGGCAGTGCACTGGGATTTTGGGAACAAGGTGGGTTGAAAGGTGTGGAAGGACATTTAAAGACGGAATGGGATCAAGTCCTACCACATGCACATCCACAATGAAATGACCTTTAAGCGAGTTCCAGGCAAACACCGAAAACCAACATCCCTCTTATGGTCCCTGATCTGATTCGCATTTCCACTGATTGTGAGAACCTGTAGACTGTTTTCAAACAGCTTAGCGTGCTGAAACTAGCAGGCACACAGGGCTGTGTTTCTCCTCAAAGCTATTCCGGGGGTGGGGGCTATGTCTCCGTCACTGCTCTCCTTGTAGGTTCGTCTTGGTGGTGAAGTGAGGGCAGCATTCAGAAGAGAACCTCATGCAAAGCAGCGGCGTGCTGCAGTTTGAGGCTGACTTTTTGTTTTTTAAACTAAGTTGCCCTTGCCGTAGGAGGACGTCCCAGTCCCGCATGTTGTGCCAGGCTGGTCATGCCACGGCGCCCCCACTAACCGCTCGAGACAGCCGAATGATGCGGCAATCGCATGCCATCCCCGGGGAAGGCAGCCGTGGGGGAAGGAACCGACTCGTAGAGGTCGCGCGAGAAATGCATTCCAAATCCGCCTCTTCATATCTCGCCGCCCCCTGATCTCTTCTCTGCCCAACATTAGTTGTTTATGGTATTTCTCCATATTTTACGTTTTATAATGCGCAGCTCTTTAATGTGGCCTAACGGAGAGAGTGGTCGACGTAGGAGCTGGGGAACTGGGTCTTAAGTCTCCTGTGATTCTGGGCAAATCACTTAATACCCCCACCCCCTCCCGTGCCTAACAAAATGCATTTGCCACGTCTGTAACGCAACTGCTGCTCATGTAGGCGCTATATGAAACTCAAATAAATAAGAATCAATGTCGAACGCCAGTGGTTTGGGAGATGATGTTTCAGTCACGTCAAAACAAACGTCATTGGTTAGCGCTGCCTGTAGCCTTCACACAAATCATATCACAGTGGGTTAAACTTCCGTGACACATACATATAGACTGCCAACGCCGACTACAGGCATCCTGAAACCTACACACAATCACCCATAATGCATTACACTAAGCAGTAGTCAAAAGTGTTTAATGATTGTAAAGTGTCCACAGCTCATTGCTGGGCGCTATATAAACATGTTAAATATATAAATAGTTGACCGTTGCAAACAGATCACTTTCTGTTTTTTTGGGGGGGGGGTGTCTCCCAATGCCTGCTCCTGTTTTTAGACAAAGGAACGCATTTTCTTGCATTCCCAAGTCTTAAAATTCCAGGCTCCCTGCCTCCATACTCCCTGGGGGCTTGGGCCAGGAATGGTTGGGGGCCTTCCTGAGTCAATTGTGCAGGACACTGGACGATCCAACGCGCAAAACGTGCACGGCAGCACGGGTGTGAGAAAGGGCAGTGTGTTCCTGCTCTTTACACCTGGGTTATCGCTGCAAAAGACACGCCTTTGTTTCATAAGTACAGGCAGGAGACCTGACATGCAGGCGTGGGGCGGATGTGTTGCAGCTCGCAAGGAATTCTGGAAAACCAAACACCAGAAGCCCAGGACTGATAATCACAATGTGAACTAAACACACAAACACACTGAAGGTGACTCCTAGATTGTACTGCGTGAAGCAGGGACCAGCAACAAATGTCTCAGGGGCCGAACACGTAAAAAGAAAGGGCAGCGCCTGACATGGGGGCTAACTCCCCAACTATGCACTGGCACAGCCCCAATTTTTGAGAGACGAGTGAAGCGAGGGGTTGGCCTGAAGTTACACAGTGCATGTCAAACTTAGTTTTCACTGACGTTTTATAGGCTGCAGACTCAATCTGAAATTCTAATCCTTCTCATGAGACCACCGAAGCACAAAATGAGTAGATATAAATAATGTAAGATACAATGTGGACTTTTTTGTGTCTCGCCTATCCTCCTTGATTTTACAGAGGTCTGCCCATCGCCCCCCACATGAGGCACACCAGTACCACTCTCATCACCTTTTAACTGGCAGTTTGGCGCACTGGCCCATTCTCTGAAAACACTGCGTGAACCGGTGGGGGTGCACTGGGAAAGGGTGGAACAGCTTAAAATTGTTTCCAGGGGCTCCCTTTGGAAAACCGCTAGGCCGCCCAGACTACTAAACTTTCCCATCCTGCTGCCAACTCAGCCCGGAGTTGCACCTCAGTTACACGCACAGTAGGGACTTCCAGGCGCCCCTGCCTCTCCTCGCATACCCCAGGACAGCAGCACAGAATGTGTCCCGGGGTTTCGCTGCCCTCCCTGAGGCTCTCTGCCGGCCCTGCTCCCCGGGCAGCGCCATGTTGTGGTCCCCCAGCTCTCCCGGACTCACCTTGGCGATGGCCTTCCTGTAGCGGGTCACCGCCTGCTGGATGAGGCTGGAGACCTGTAGGTTGCCGTCCCCGCAGGGCACCACCACCCGGGTCCTCCCGAAGCACACGGTCACTTTCATGCTGCCGCTGGCCGGCGCCGCTCCCCGGAGCTGCGCGGGGCCGGCTCAGCGCCGCCTCCAGCCGCGGCTCAGCAGAGCTCTCACCCCGGGCACCGGCATGCGCGGCTAGCCCGAGCCCCCAGCCTGAGCCAGGGAAGGAAAACAATTGAGATCCGTGAAAAGTGTTGCAGCAGCGCGGCCCGATCCCTCCCGCGTGCAGCCGCGACTCCTGCCGGCCTCCGGAGACTACAACTCCGGCTCCATGTCCAGGAAAGAGCGACGGGGCAAGGCCTGCGCCATGCTCTGGCTCCAAAGGTGCTACCGCCCGACCTTCTCTGCCAGCCACCACCTGTTCAGCGTCTACCGCCCAGGCACACAGGGGAGCACCAGTCGTGGGAGGCAGGCGAGCCAAGGAAAATAAATATATGACTCTACACATGCTCCAGCAGCAGCAGCGGCACACAGGGGGAAGCCGCCAGACCGGTCTGTCTCCCCTCCATGGACGCTCGGAGCATTGCTGCCGCCGTGTGCATGCCAGAGACACTATCAAGTTACACTCTTTCCCAGGGAGCCTCCTCATGTCACTTTTTTCACCCCAGGGACACGTTTGCCCCTAAAAACAAGGGGCTTCTTCCCAGCCACCGGCGGCTCCTCATGCAGACCGCGCTGCCCAGGTCCCGGGGAGGCGCATAGTGAGAGGCACCCGGCGCACAAGGAGGCTCAGTCCATGCTCAGAGCCGCGGCAGCTGCACGGGGATGGGGAGTAGCGCGCTGGAAGCTTTCCATTCTCCCATACAGGAAGTAACAAGCACACCACTGCCTTTCTCCGAGGTGAAGCAGAAATGCCTCGGAGAAAGGCAGCGGCATTTTCGGATTCGGGGGCGTGTTTTCGGATTGGGGGCGTGTTTTTCTTTTTCTCTCCTCTTGCCATTGGCTGGAGGAGAGCAACACGCCCAGCGAAAAGCAACGAAAAAACACGCCCCCGAATCCGAAAAGGACGGGGCCTGTTTTGCGAGACAAGCCTCTTCTCCAATGGCTGGCCAGCATTTAAGAGGCCAGCCAATGGAGAAGAGGAGAGAAGAGGGGTGGGTTCAAGCCCCTCTTCTCCAAGTCATTAAATCTCGCGAGCGAGACTGCGCAAGCGCAGCCTTCGCTAGCCGAGACCTAAAAAGCTAAACATTTGGATGGTCAGAGCCTTTAGAGCCAGAGAACTAGGTCAGCAGAGCTGCTTTAGAGCCAGAGATCCAGGTCACAAGAGCTGCTCTAGAGGGAGAGAACCACCAGGGCAGCAGAGCTGCTCTAGAGCCTAAGAACCAGGTCAGCAGAGCTGTTCTAGCTGACACTGACGGACACTGACTGACTGACGGACACTGACTTGCTGACGGCAGAGCTGTTTTAGAGCCAGAGAACTAGGTCAGCAGAGCTGCTCTAGAGCCTAAGAACCAGGTCAGCAGAGCTGTTCTAGCTGACACTGACGGACACTGACTGACTGACGGACACTGACTGACTGACGGACACTGACTTACTGACGGCAGAGCTGTTTTAGAGCCAGAGAACTAGGTCAGCAGAGGTGCTCTAGAGCCTAAGAACTAGGTCAGCAGAGCTGCTCTAGAGCCAGAGAAACCAGGTCAGCAGAGCTGCTTTAGAGCCAGAGAACCAGGTCAGCAGAGCTGCTCTAGAGCCAGAGAACCAGGTCAGCAGAGCTGCTCTAGAGCCAGAGAACCAGGTCAGCAGAGCTGCTCTAGAGCCAGAGAACCAGGTCAGCAGAGCTGCTCTAGAGCCAGAGAACCAGGTCAGCAGAGCTGCTCTAGAGCCAGAGAACCAGGTCAGCAGAGCTGCTCTAGAGCCAGAGAAGCAAGTCAGCAGAGCTGCTCTAGCTGACACTGACGGGCACTGACTGACTGACGGGCACTGACTGACTGACGGGCACTGACTGACTGACGGGCACTGACTGACTGACGGGCACTGACTGACTGACGGGCACTGACTGACTGACGGGCACTGACTGACGGGCACTGACTGACTGACGGGCACTGACTGACTGACGGGCACTGACTGACTGACGGGCACTGACTGACGGGCACTGACGGGCACTGACTGACTGACGGACACTGACTGACTGACGGACACTGACTGACTGACGGGCACTGACTGACGGGCACTGACGGGCACTGACTGACTGACGGGCACTGACTGACTGACGGACACTGACTGACTGACGGACACTGACTGACTGACGGACACTGACTGACTGACTGACGGACACTGACTGACTGACGGACACTGACTGACTGACGGACACTGACTGACTGACTGACTGACGGACACTGACTGACTGACTGACTGACGGACACTGACTGACTGACTGACTGACTGACGGACACTGACTGACGGACACTGACTGACTGACGGACACTGACTGACGGACGGACACTGACTGACGGACGGACACTGACTGACTGACGGACACTGACTGACGGACGGACACTGACTGACTGACGGACGGACACTGACTGACTGACGG